>NC_091096.1:18091457-18096457 GCF_024713975.1 Paralichthys olivaceus
GAAATCAAATACATTCACACATAACACTGACGCACACACACATATGTGAGCTCATGCAGCCCCTGGTCTTCCCCTGGTGTGTGTTTCACACACTCTGCAGCCTCCCCAGGCAGTTTAGAGTGATGCTGTGTGCATAGAGCAGCCATGCCTCACTGCTGCATGGTCTCAGATGGCCTGGTGTGGCTGGCTGTGGTTACGCCTGTTGAGTCCGCCTGACCACCACATGATGAATCACATCCCCGCTCTGTCCAAAACGACACACACACACTCACACACTGGCCGACCCACCAGTGCTCAAAACAGCTCAGAGCGGTCCAGGCAAGAGAAACAACTGTCCTCTTCCCTCGTCGAGCAAGGAGATTAATTTTAACAAGCCAAGTCGGAGCTCTCAACAGCAGTACAGAGAGCAGGAAAAGCAGAACATCCACCAAGGAGCAAAGGGGAGGAGGGAAAAAGCTGAGCTGCAGCCCTCCGCTGTCAGGGTCTCTCTTCTTCTCTCGCTGTGATTTGTGCCCTTGGCCAGGTCCAATTCATGTCCCACAGATAGCTCAGCTCATGCCCCAGTAGGCTTGTTAAAGCAGCTGAATGAATGCCTACATGTAAGGATTTGGCCCAAAAGCTAGGACAAAAACAACAACAAGAAAGCAAATCCAGGCGGACAGACGACAAAGTGAGACATTGCCCAGTTTGTTTTGTAACTTTCTGCTGCTGCTTTTTATAGGCAGCACAGTGGTCATTGAGATTATTGTTGTCTGCTGTTGTAAAAAATAAAACACTTCCAATTTCAATTACAGTTTACGATACAAAAGAACAGTGATAATGTGAAACAAAGGCAATTCCAGGAAAGCATGAGGTTTTTCGACTGTGTTTTCTGGGTTATAACTTTTCTGTGTAGTTACTGTCAAACCAGTAGGAACAAAACTCACTGAAAGTAAAAATCACTTTGTACAATTGTCTGTTACACATTTGTATCACAATGTTTGCCCATATCCAAGTAGTTTACAATAAATAAAGTGAGAATGAGACAAATGTTGTTTTTCATCAAACTAAATTTTGAAAACATCACATTTTTTGTATATCTAAAATCAGTGTCAATCATTACAGGGTTAGAGACTCCTCTCTTTTTCATTGTTCGGTTATCAAGCATTTTATTTTGAAAAGTCTGTTTTATTCAATGACTTCAACTGCAGCTCTCAATGATTTACGTTCAGGGTAAGAATGATTTTACAGGGGAAATTTCAGGAATTCCTTTTCCAATATTCTGCATATTTACACACATTGTGATTAATACTACCCAACAGTATTTGACCCTGTAAACCATACAGGTGTGTAAATTGTGTTTTGCTTGTGCAACGAGACATCCCATTTCACTTTGTCTGACAGAGATGTGCTTCTGACTCTTCACCAAAATATTTGGTGCAATAACTGCTAATAGATCCCCAGGGAATCTGCTCAGCCAATAACCTGCAAGCTTACACTCCTGTGTGGAGACTGTGTTGCACTCTTCCAGTGAGCAGGGTGAACGGTAAAGAGGAAAATAACAAAAACAAAGGAGCAAAAAAAAAGAGAAAATCACCCATCAGACAGGTGGATTTCTGTTACCATGGCACCTTGGCATGGTTGAAGAGCACAGAGCTCTGAGCTAATCTGCCTCCACCCCACACCACCTTTTTCCCAATGCTCCACATTCCCTTCCCCCCAGCACACCTTCTCAAGCCCCAGAGGAGGGTTGGTGCACTCTGTGGAGCACACATCCATGAGAGATGCTCCAGAGCAAGGACGGGGAGGAGAGACACCTCCAGCTGGATGCTGGGATCCGGGGAAGGAGCACTAAAATTAGCCCCAGCATGGGGTGTAAGAGCAGGGGAGCGGGGAAGGGCTGTGGGAGGGAGCGTAGAAGAAGAGAAGATAGAATGAGGGTGGGAAACTTGTGGAGGAGAAGGAATGCTGGGAGGTGGAGGGGGGCGGAAGGGTGGTGACAGCACACATCCACTGAGACGCTTCTCTGCACATTCACCAGGCTGTGGCAAATTAAATGTCTGAACTAGCACTTCATAAATATACACACATATACACACCTCTCCACACACAATTATGTTCATAACACCGACTCTCACACTCCCACACATACACTCTGCACAGACACGAGCAAAAGCACACAAGTACCACACCATTAAACCATTTGCTCATTGTGAGATCACTACGCTGGGGCTTAAGCTCCATGAATGGTCCAGTGTCAATGGGCATCTGTGTCCCCGTGTCCCACTTAGTCCCCTGCTGAGGAGCCCAACCTGCAGCTCAGTGTGGGAGAGCAGAGGGCAGATGGGTAGAGTCCGATTATAGAGTTGTCTGACCTCTCTCATAGGCAGCTCCCTGTGCTCCGTGCCCAGGGCCGGCACAGAAAGAGTGTTTGTTGTTGGTATTAGGAGCTAAACGGCTTAACGGTTAGCAGACGTGCTTGTAGAGGGTCGAGCACATAGTTTTGACTTGCTGCCAAATTCTGGGTAACAAGGCAATTCAGGGTCGCTTCAGAGGGCTAAAGGGGGGAAAGGAAAAAGGAGACGAAGAAGGAGAGCCAGATGGAAGAAGGACTTATAGTTAAGAGGCACAGGTGTGTGCACAATGAATGTTGTTCTTCAACAAGGGAGAAATGCATTTGTCATTAATGATTAAACAACTTACCAGCTCACTCACAAACAAGTCTCCAGCTACGCAATGTTTTTATGAACTGTAGATCACTGAGGAACAATATGCAATGTTCTATAAAACTGGAAATTGTGATGTTCTGCTGCATGATCACTTTCTGCTGCACCTCACTACCCCACTTGTCAATCACCCCACCGACTTCTGGTTGGGGCTCTCCACAGCTGCTTTCAGACATTCAGTATTTTCTCCGGAGGAGGTGCATATATGAACGCAAATGTCAGAGAGAGACACTCCGCACTTTCTACAGACTTTATCCTCCCGGCCAGGAGTCAATGTCAGTATGTGAACACAGAAAGGGATCCCCCGTTGGATTCACTGCAGGCATGTGAAAACTTAAAAAAATTAAAAAACAAAACAAAACAAATATCTCTCCGTGAAATACGTAGAAACAACACAGATGAAGATGTCAAGAGAGTTAGTGGTGATAAGAGCTGACGACAGTTTCAGGGTGCTGTAAATACGTGATCTACGCAGCAGAGTTAATACGTCACTTCCTGCCTCTGTCTGCTGCACCCGGCTGCTCCTACTCTTGCCTGAATGATGCGGAGGATTTGTTGCTGTTGTGAACGCGTCTGTGTAGAAAACCTTCAGTTGTGTTGTGCATGTGTGACAGGCAAACTACTAGTAAACTCAATAACCAGTTCTCTGGATTTTACCCAGAGGTCATGTCTGAAAATGGCTCAATTGTGTTTGGGGTTGAGACATCCGGCTCATCAACTTTTCATTCAGCAAAGCTGGTTAATCACGTGCCTGCATGTGGTTATAAATGTTGATAATGTTATTTATAGTCCTTTAAAATATTCACTGCAACCTGAACTTTCTTGACATTAACCAGAGAAGCTTTATGTCAGAATGTAAACGTCAAAAAAAGTTTTCAAATGTGAACTCTGGAAAATATTCATAAAATTAGGTGCAGACTTTTTCTGGGGTTTCACATTTGGAGAATGCAGCAGATCGTCAGATTCATTCACAAAAAGGAAGGGGCCGGAACTTTGAGGCATCTGCATGTAGGATGTATAATTTCTGCTGCAGAGATCACATGTTTTTGTTTACAGCTCATCGACACCAGCATTGGCCCTTTATGCAAAAAGCTCTTGAAGAATGTTGTCTTTCCAATTAGACATCTCAGTTGGCATCCTCTACGTGTTTGACTCCTCTTTTTCACCCTGAGATATTTGTTTTCTTCCAGGTTAAAGTCTGTTGCATGTTAGAAATGTCATCACTGGCTCGTTGTGAATTTTACTACAATTTTCCAGTTGTATTCTGACATGGGCTCACTGCAGACATTTTACTTGTGGCCTGTGAGGAAAGGTACCAGAAAAAATCTCGAGCAACTGACTTCAACTGACATTTGCATCCACAACTACACAGCCCCTCCAGAAAATTACATTGCCTCTTGTAAACCAAACAGTGTTTCCAGAAAGTGAGAACGTGTCGGACACAAACCATCTTCTGTTGCATGCTACAAGTGTAAAAGGGCAACTCAGGACAACATCCAGACCGGATTCTCTGGAGTGTGTCGAGAGTTTATATGAAAAAAGTGGCCTGTGTAGTGTGTGTAAACGCCTGGTTTCATGCCAATAGCACATGAAACTGACTACGTCTGTTACTTATGTGGATTTTGCTACAATTAAGTCTATGTACAAACATGGCTAACATAAGCACACAGACTAAAAAGTAAACTGCACTCAGATTAAGTTGAAGTACTGCTAACAGACTGTGTCAACTGTGGGCGCAGGCTGAGATGAAAAGGCCTACAGTAATCCCCTCTAGCCTGTCAATTTCCCTAATCTCCTGCTTTTGTTGTTGCTGGAGCACAGAGGAGGGTGTGACGGGGTCAGGGGTGAAAGTTAAGAGCCTAGATGGATGGAGGAGGAGTGGACAGATGAGATTTCATGTCCTGAGAAGACTCTGTGCCTTTGGCTGAAACCATTGCTTCCCCCTGCAGAACCCCCTGCTCTCCCCCCCTCACCACCAGGCTTGAGATAAGAGCGAAGGAGGAGGAGGGGTCTCTTGGAAACACAAACTAGTTTCTGACTCACACAGGTCAAGGGTCAGTGGGAGAACTTCCAGCAGTGAACACCTATCAGCATTGTGCATCACACACATGCACACACATGTCCTCTGAATAGGGGCTTTTGTCATTTCCTGTCTTTTCTTGAAGTTCGGTTCCACAGAAAACAACAGAGCACTCACGCAACATTCATATGGTTATGTTTTCATTTGAAAACAGAGTTTTCAAGCCAGAACCCTCTCTGTTCACACAAGTGTAAACTCCTTTTCAGTTTTAATCC